>NW_027279359.1:177500-185716 GCF_046629955.1 Centroberyx affinis
TGTGTGCACCAAAATTATTGCACCTTTTATTCTGGTTGGTGACAGTGAAGGCTACACTAGCCAAAGACCACAACTATGGCTAGCTATAAAATTTTCATGCTGCAACGTTAGCTAGTCGGTTTACTAGCAAGCTAAGCGACGTCTTGTGTTGTTCCAGACTGCCATCACTTCTTCTTCTAGCAAGTCAAAATGTTCTTTGCATGGAAAGTTCCCTGCTACATATTTGTAAACTGAAGTTATGCTTTGTTTGTATTGAACGGATGCTGTAAGAGCGTAAATGTTTAATCATAAGTCCTATTGATTGAATTCCACCAAAATCAGGCCAAGAAATAAGTGGCACTCCGGTCTATAACGTATTTCAGAATGGGAACCGTGGCATTCGCAGTTTGCTTATATCAAGTAACCTGCAATGTACCGTGAGACAGGAGTGAACCAGATCCGGGCGGGGGTGACGTCGACTTTGCCGTTGGCCTAACTCTGCATTCTTGACACATTCCACTATGAATCATTTCCTCTCCCTTAAAGCCAAGGCGGTACATCCATCCCACAGTGAAACATTTCTAAATCCTTGTAACCATGATGGTATGTTCCACAATGAAAATCTTCATCTTTATAAGCAAGATGGTACATCTAACTGGTAAACATCTCTCCATCCTTAATTAAAATAATGTTTCCCACCATGGTGTATTCCTTAAACATTTCAACAGTCATCCATGTAAATTAATTACTCTGTGACAATGGGGTGTTTTGTGCTCATACACTCATTGCAGCCCTGTTGCTACACACCATTTACCACAGATGAAATTTATATTTTTCCATTCGTCATTTGAATTTTCAGAATCAAAATGCACATCCATGCGCATGCACGCACAAGCGCGCGCACACACACACACACACACACACATGCATACAAGCATAAAGTCATAAGGCAGCACTGTACTGGATTTTGTACCAAATCAGTGTTCTTGGCATGAGACAGAAATAAAAGTTTGTGGCCCGTACTGAAATGAGCTCATGAGATAATGGGAAGAAGACTGGTCCTCTAGGCTGAAGAGATAGCCATCTGACACGTGAGGTGTTTCTGCTCGTGTGCGTTTCACAGTGCACGATGTTAAACTCAGGAAATAACGCTGATGAACCCGTTGTATCTGTGATGCTATCTGTGTTTATCTGTGCATCGTACAAGGAAATCAGTGGAGTTCCTCACACATTCCTGAAGATATTCAAGACATACTATATTAACTCGTTACAAACCAGTATGTGGCTATGAAACACTTGCAAAACAACATTGTCACATAGTGCTTTACAGAGCAAACAAATCACACTTTAAGTTTATTATACTGTTACAATCATTGCAACTCATGCTTGATAAGAGCATCAACTAAATGGCTAAATGTAAATTTAAATGTACAATTGGAATATAAAAATATAAGATCTGTGTGTGCCTGCCTACCTGTCTGTCTCTCAGAGTATGTGTTCATATTTGAGTGTGGATATGATTGTCCAGCACAAATCTCTCTTTTTCTCGACTGGAAAAACTCTCTTGCTCTGGCTATCGCTCTCTCCTCCTTCATAGGCCTGTGTATAACCCACATCTGAATGGAACAAGTTCACACCCATTCTCTGGGGGTTATCGAAAGGCATTCTGGGAAGTCACTCACTGAAGTAAAAGTAGACGAAAAGTGGATACACTGAAGAAGTAATTTACAGCCCTTCTCACAAAATAATTCCTGGAATGCTTTGAACATCACAGATTGATGATATATGACGGTGTCGGAGTTTCCAAGGTTCTTCTTTCTCCTTTAACTATTAGAGCAAGTAACTGCAACATGGTGAGATGGTGAATCTGAAATAGAGAATGGAGCTAATGCAATGACTACCATATACTAACCACAGCCACAAAATAAGTTGTGAAATTTCCAACAAGTCTGAATAGGTTACATCACTGACATATGGAAGTTATTCCTTAATGTTAGCACAGTAGCTATAATAATAAGTAATAATAATAAGTTTATTTATATAGCACCTTTCAAGAACAGACGTCACAAAGTGCTTCACAACAAAACAAAGAACAAAGAAAGCAAAATAATAAACAGAGCAGCAGACAGTAAATGCAGACATCCAGCTAAAAACACAAGACATCACAGAAAAGGATAAAGAAAAATTAAACAAAAGCAATTCTAAACAAATGGGTCTTGAGCTGCATTTTAAAAGTGTCCACAGTGTCCACGGATCTTAAGACCAGTGGGAGAGAGTTCCAGAGTTTAGGAGCTACAACCTCAAAAGCACAGTCACCCTTTGTCTTAAGCCTGGAGCCCGGAGTATATGAAATGTATGTACTTAAAGTCTACCTTCTATACCTTTTGCTCTTTGTTCTCAGCCTATGAGTCGCTGCTGCAGCAGCTGCAGAGCAGTGACACGTCATGTGCCGACTCCTTCTATGTGCGCGTCAACATGTCGCTGCCCGGCGGACCCGGCGGAGCCTTGGCCGTGTCCTGCAACGACATCCTGCATGTGACCAACACTCGGCCCGCTGGCACCGAGGGCTCCTGGCACGCCAGCCACGTCCATCCCTGCCAGCTGCTGGACCTCCAGAGCGGCACTGTGCCCAACTATTACAGGTGAAAGTGAATTCAATTAAGCTGACTTGGTGCAAGTTTTCATCCTCTCAAGCCCTGAGCACTGACCTCATGCAGTATATGAGCTTTTTATGTCATGTACAGGTCTTGGAAAAATATTTGGATCCTTTTTTGTCTATTACAGGGCACAACGCCTGCTGATCAGAGCAATTGAAGACATGAGCTTCCAAACAAAAGCGTGCCGAAAAGTAAGAACAATCAAATCACCCCATCCATAACGTCACTGCAGTGATTCCAAAACTCATTCCTGGGAATGTTCCTGTCCCTCTCCAGGTGGAGCGTGTCGCGGCCCAGGAGAAGCAGAAGGCGGTGAGGATCGTCAGCACCGGGCGGCAGGGCAGGAATCCGCTGTGGATCAGCGTGGAGGACCGAAACACCAAGAGCACAGAACCAGGTACAACAAGAACTTACATGCATAAACACAAAGTATGATATCCCTGCTTGATTGTAGCAGAAAAAGAAATAGTAGCACTCTGGCTGTGACATTTATTTTACACACTGACATTTCAGCTAAAGTGCTTCCATCGATAAATGATGCAGATTGCACAGACATGAGGCACTTACCTATACCAAAATGCTCCATTGCACTACACAGCAGTTTAATCTGTCATATTCTTGCACTTTAAAAGCATCTTTTTTTTACATTTTAGATCATTTTATCCATTTTTGATGATTTTATTATTATTGTGCTTTTTCTACCTTACCTGCGTAGGATTAGGGTTAGGGTTAGGGTTAGTACATATGACAAACAAAACTTGAACACTCTCTCCTTTGCACTTATCATCTTAGCACTTTAGCTGAAACGTTGGGGTGTGCGTCTACTTTTTCTATTCTTTTTCCATAGTTTATCATTGCCAACAGTCTGCACCTCTGCACACTCTGCTATTCAAAAATCCCTGCTTTATCAAGAGGGCAATATGAAGAAAAAGGAAGAATATTACTGTGATGTTCATTATTAGAATATCACACACACCTGCACACACATGCACTGAGCCTGTAACTACTGCCCTCTTACAATATATACTGTATCTTTGTCCCCTCCAGCTGATACATCTGCACCCAGAAGTTGTGTCACCCTCATGCCCTACACCCTGGTCACCCCCCACTACCCCCCCGTCTGCAGGCCCATCCTGCTGCTGCCCACCGTCCTGGGACGCATCCTGGACAAGAAGCTGGCCGGCTGGCAGGGCTTTCAGCTCTGTGAGCCTGGTAAGGGAACTTGGAGATATTTTATTGATATATGCTGCTCAAATGAAAGTTGGGTGAACCCATTTGTGCTGTGTAGCTGTTTTTATTGGAGCCTTGACCAATGAAGTCATATACTATACTTGGCTGATAGATGAGTCTGCTTGATTTGACAGATGAGACATTTTATTGGTGAAATGGCCACGGACTTCCTCCTATTTCCAATTACATGCTGTAATGAAAGTACATTTTGCTGTCTTAGTATACAACCAACCTCATTGTTAAATATTTTATGGGTTTCTCTGTCACTGTCAACCAGGAAGGAAATAATGTGAATACATTATGGGAAAGACCATAGAGGTTATACAGATCATAGAGGCTTGTAGTTGGATCCTGCAATGATAAGACTAGATACGATGAAACTTTAATGATCTCTGTGGGGAAATTGGATTGTTGCAGCAGCAAGAGAATAGGATGTTGAGAGGAAAAAAACGATATTAAGATAATACAACTACAACAACTGTAACATATTGAAAATAAAGATACAGTGTCTTTATGCTAATACAGAGCTCCTATTGGCTTGAAAAATGATGATGATGCTGTGGAATGAACATGAACTCATGGTAGTGATCATGTGACCTTATACACATACCTTATCTCTCTCTCCCGTCCCTTCCCGTCTCTCTCTCTCTCTCTCTCTCTCTCTCTCTCTCTCTCCCTCCCCCTCCCCTCGCTCCCACCCTGCTGCTCTGCAGAGGCGCTGAGCTCCAGCGAGCACACGGCCCGGCTGCAGAGGTCCGAGGTGCTGGAGGAGTGTGAGCAGGGAGGGAACCGCTGTTACACCCTGCAGAGCGTCGAGAAAGTCATGAAGAAGGTTAGAACTTCCAACACTTGGTTTCCTGAAACTTACCATGCACTCCTGACACCGTGGGTTTTTCAGTAGAGGACAAAGGACTAAATTGTGGGGTAAAAGAGTGTGAGAAAATAAATAAATGGCTATTAAGCCGACTGTACTCAAGACTAAACAACCTACTTTAAAGGAAAAGCTGAAAATAAATTGAAGCAGATTATCCTCTCTATCATCGGTGGAACTGTCATCTCCTTTTTCCCTGCTATCTTTCCTGTCACCCTCCATTTTAATAAAGGAGAAATGTCATAAATAATCTTTAAAACAGCAGCTGCTCCCATAATAAGGCTCATTGTTCAAAGCTGCTCGACTGCTATCACCATTGTTCACTTGCTAGTACGTCAGCCGTGCTTAAACCGGTAGTTAGTATGTGTAATGTAATTACAACTTACAGTATGTCCTTGTATCTTTCGTTTTTTTGTGTGTACTACAAAATACAAGGTGATACAATGCTTCCATTTTAGCAGTGTCTGCCGCTTAAAATATATTCATGCTCTTGGAAAATTATGCAAATTAAGATTCAAAGCGGCGATGGGCAATTTCAATCTTTTTCACAGATCATGCTCCCATACTCCCAATCCATTTCTCTCAGTTTTTATATGTCACCCTGTATCCCTGCTCTTGATTCTGACTCATTAAAAACAGAGAGAATTGTATTGTATGCTAAGTATTGAATGTTTTCTACTCCTCTGCTCCCTTCTCCCTCCTCATACAGGGGATTCACTGTGTGCTGCCGTTGGGGCTGGACTGTGTGCGTCGGCTGCACAGGGCCGAGATCTTCCCCATCATCATCTTCATCGCCCAGTCAGCACGCAGCGCACGCAAACTCAGGTACACTCTCTTACAAAGTATCATGGTTCTCTTCATTCCTCCTGATGAGGGACTGGCCCTAGAGATTGGCATTTACCGTTGATGTTTTAAAAAGGGTTAGGGTCATATTGTCTACATTTGGGTTAGGGTTAGGGTTATCCATGGGGATAAGAAAAATACACCACCAAACAACAAGTTCAAGTTCAAGTTCAAGTTCATTTATTTATATAGCCCTTTATCACAAGCATGTCTCAAATGACTACAGAGAATGAGTCAGCTAAATCTAACTTATCAACAATCAACCACAGAACAGAATGATATAGGTCAAACATCAGGAAGAACAAGACACACAAAAACAGATTATAGCAAGACATAACAGCCTATCTATTCTGCATACAGCAACAAAATAAACACAGAAATGCAAACTACATAGAGTACAATTGCTATTTTGTAACCGTGTTAACTTTTTTTAGGGTAGATTTTTTCCTCCCATTATGTTTTGACGTGTATAACACGTTGTGATCTATTGTCTTCCTTGTATCCTAGGTGAGGTCAGAGGCAATAGTTTTATTTCATGCTTTCTTCCCACACCTGCAGGTCGAAGCTGCACCGGCACGGCCAATCAGAGGAGCAGCTGCTGGCGTGTTCTCAGAGCGAGGAGCCGCTCCTGGACAAGCTGCCCTGCCTGTACCGCAGCGTGGCGTCCGACGGCTGGTGTGACAGCACCGCGCTCCTCACCAGCCTGCGCACCGTCATCTGGGAGGAGCAGAAGAAGATCGTCTGGGAGGAGCCCGACCTGTGGTGAAGGGGAGGGATAGAAGAGAATAGAATAGAATAGAATAGAATAGAATAGAATAGAAGAGAATCATAGACCATAAATCCTTAGAAAAAATGGAACATAGAAACATAGAATAGAGCAGAAGAAGATTGTCTGGGAGGAGCCCGACCTGTGGTGAAGGGGAGGGATAGAAGAGAATAGAATAGAATAGAATAGAATAGAATAGAATAGAATCATAGACCATAAATCCTTAGAAAAAATGGAACATAGAAACATAAGAAGAAGATCGTCTGGGAGGAGCCCGACCTGTGGTGAAGGGGAGGGATAGAAGACAATAGAATAGAATAGAATAGTATAGAATAGAAGAGAATCATAGACCATAAATCCTTAGTAAAAACTAGAAGATAGAAACTTACAATAGAGCACAAGAAGGTCGTCTGGCAGGAGCCTGACCTGTGGTGAAGGGGAGGGATAGAAGAGAATAGAATAGAATAGAATAGAATAGAATAGAATAGAATCATAGACCATAAATCCTTAGAAAAAATGGAACATAGAAACATAGAATAGATCAGAAGAAGATTGTCTGGGAGGAGCCTGAACTGTGGTGAAAGGGAGAATAGAATAGAATAGAATAGAATAGAATAGAAGAGAAGAGAATCATAGACCATAAATCCTTAGAAAAAATGGAACATAGAAACATAGAATAGATCAGAAGAAGATTGTCTGGGAGGAGCCTGAACTGTGGTGAAAGGGAGAATAGAATAGAATAGATTAGAATAGCATAGAATAGAATAGAATAGAATAGAATAGAATCATAGACCATAAATCCTTAGAAAAATGGAACATAGAAACATAGAATAGAGCAGAAGAAGATTGTCTGGGAGGAGACTGAACTGTGGTGAAAGGGAGAATAGAATAGAATAGAATAGAATAGAATAGAATAGAAGAGAATAGAATAGAAGAGAATCATAGACCATAAATCCTTAGAAAAATGGAACATAGAAACATAGAATAGAGCAGAAGAAGATTGTCTGGGAGGAGCCTGACCTGTGGTGAAGGGGAGGAATAGAAGAGAATAGAATAGAAGAGATCATAGACCATAAATCCTTAGAAAAAATGGAACATAGAAACATAGAATAGAGCAGAAGAAGATTGTCTGGGAGGAGACTGAACTGTGGTGAAAGGGAGAATAGAATAGAATAGAATAGAATCATAGACCATAAATCCTTAGAAAAAATGGAACATAGAAACATAGAATAGAGCAGAAGAAGATTGTCTGGGAGGAGCCTGACCTGTGGTGAAGGGGAGGAATAGAAGAGAATAGAATAGAAGAGATCATAGACCATAAATCCTTAGAAAAAATGGAACATAGAAACATAGAATAGAGCAGAAGAAGATTGTCTGGGAGGAGCCTGACCTGTGGTGAAGGGGAGGAATAGAATAGAATAGAATAGAATAGAATAGAATAGAATCATAGACCATAAATCCTTAGAAAAAATGGAACATAGAAACATAGAATAGAGCAGAAGAAGATTGTCTGGGAGGAGCCTGAACTGTGGTGAAAGGGAGAATAGAATAGAATAGAATAGAAGAGAATCATAGACCATAAATCCTTAGAAAAAATGGAACATAGAAATATAGAATAGAGCAGAAGAAGATTGTCTGGGAGGAGCCTGAACTGTGGTGAATGGGAGAATAGAATAGAATCATAGACCTTAGAAAAAATAGAATCTAGAAAATAGAAAATATTTCACAAAGGGCATTTTTTTTTAATTAATAAGCGTTACAAGAGATATTTTTTTGTAAACATACCTGAGTATGTATCTATGATACTTGTTAGTAACCGGATAATGAAGGAATTTGCAGCATGAAGAAGGTGTGTCTGTGTGTGTTTGTT